>NC_138346.1:200650492-200662992 GCF_046562875.1 Panthera onca | reverse complement strand
TTTGCTAATGAGCAGGCATTGGCAAGGTATGTGGTATGTGGCTGCTTCACATGTCTCACGTGTCATCATTTTATCACTGGCTTGGGGTTGATAATATCTGCTCTTTGGTTTCTCTCTTCAAAAGGACATATGTGGGGGCACGTGAGTGGCTCAGTCGGTTAAGCGTCCGACTTTGGCTCAGGTCATGATCACAGTTCGTGAGTTCAAGCCCCATGTCGGGCTCTGTGCTGACAGCTCAAAGCCTGGAGCCTGCTTTGGATTCTGTGTCTCCCTCTGTCTGCCCCTCGGCCACTTGCACTCTGTCTCTTGCATTGTCTCAAAAATAAACAAACATTTAAAAAAAAATTAAAAAAAAAAAAAAAGGACATATGTGGAATGGAAAAAAACTTGGGGAGGGTAGGTACAGTGCAGTGGTCCAGGGCCCAGGCCTATTTCTGGCTGCTTGAACACAAATCCTGGTCCCCCCCACTCTCCAGCAGGGTGACTGGGCCAGGCAGCTCACTCATCGACGCCTGAGTGTGTCTGTTAGATGTTGATTGTAGCAGTACCTGCCTCATAGAGTTGTGAGGATTTAACATGGTGCCAGCACTCAGTAAACACTCAGAATTGCTAGCTGTATTCTACTGTTTGAATATGAGTTGTTGTGGTTACTTTGTTTGCAGTGAGCCCTGTTCCCTTAATCCTCCTAGCAGAGTATCAAACTAATTACCCTCTGGTGTCTTCTGCAGAGGATGTGGATCCCTCAGTTGGTCGCTTCCGGAACATGGTGCAGACTGCAGTGGTCCCGGTCAAGGTAGGAAGCACATTGTAACACTGTTCGGAATGCCATACAGTCTGGTTTAAAAACCCACTCTTTTGGGGTGCCTGGTAGGCTCAGTCAGTCAGCATGCAACTCTTGATCTTGGGGTTGTAGGTTTGAGCCCCACGTTGGGTATAGAGATTACTTTAAAATCTTTAAAGAAAAAAATGAAAATAAAAAATAAAACCCCACTCTTTTATGTGTAGGTAAGTGTTAAATGTGTGCTTAATTAAAATTGTTTTTTAATGTTCATTCATGTATTTTGAGAGAGAGACTGTGCGTGTGTAAGCAGGGGAGGGGCAGAGGGAGGGGGGAGAGAGAGAATCACAAGCAGTCTCCGTGCTGTCAGCACAGAGACTGATGCGAGGCTCGATCCCACAATCATGAGATCATGACCTGAGCTGAAACCAAGAGCCGGACACTTAACGCACTGAGCCACTCGGGCGCCCTGTGTGTGCTTAATTTTAAAACACATTCTTTGTTCCTCTGTTTTTTCATGCTGTAGAAAGACTTTCACCCCACCTGAATCTAGGGGATCCTGGAGTGCCATAGAAAGGCTGCAGGCGACTGGCCAGCTGGATGCTGTGTATAAATTCTGATGTGATGGGAGCCTATAAATTTACCTCCAGCAGGGTGCAGAGAGGCCCACTTTTCTTTAGCCTTGCCCTTCTGGCTTGAAGTCAGCTATTAGGGGAGGAGGAACATTGTCGCGTTTCTGCATGGCACCTCCAGCTTGGCCGTGCCTTTGTCTTGTGGTTGAGAATGGTGCAGATAGGAAAGCCAGCCCAGATCAGGATTAGGTTGAAAGATCAGGTATGTTGAAGAACCAAGAGGTGGAAGTTACAGAGATGTTCTAATTGCTCAACATGTGGAGCAACTACGTGGCAGCTGGGACTGTCCATAGGGGCAAGTGACCCCTTGAAATAGTGAGACCTGTCAACAGAGATATTCAAAAAGTGATTGGAAGATGCTGGTCACAGATGCTATAGAAAGTTTTATTTAAAAAACAAAACAAAAAATTAAACTTTAGATTGATAATATCTGTCAAATTTCTGGTTAGTCTTTTTTAATCCAAAAGGGTCAGAGGGTTGAGGGGGATCTTTCATGAGCATTCATAAGCCAGTGTGAAAAAGTACAAGATGACGTGTTTCTCTGTTGTCTCCATAGCATTCAGGTCACGTTTCTCCTTGAGCTCCTTCCTTCCTTCCTTCCTTCCTTCCTTCCTTCCTTCCTCCCTCCCTCCCTCCCTCCCTCCCTCCCTCTCTCCCTTCCTTCTTTCCTTCTTCTTTCCTTCCTTCCTTCCTTCCTTCCTTCCTTCCTTCCTTCCTTCCAAATGTTCTGTTATCATTAAAGTATAAAACCAGCAAGAGGAGCCTGGCTGGTTCAGTCGGTAGAGCATGATCTCGGGGTTGTAAGTTCAAGCCCCTCGTTGGGTATAGAGATTACTTTAAAAAATAAAATATAAAACCAGATGTTTTTACTTCTTTGTCAATTTTATTATGGTATAATTTACATATAAAATACATTTAAGTGTACAGTTTGAGTTTTGACAAATGTATACACCTGGGTTACCACCACCATACTCCATGTATAGCTTTGTATCACCCCAGAATGTTTACTTGTGTACTCTTGCTGTCAGTTCCCCACCCCCCCGCCCCAGCCCCAGGCACCCAGTGAACTGCTTTCTGTCACCACAGATTTGTTCTGCTCTCAGATTAATGTTTAAAAGTCGTGTGGTCAACGTGAAGATATTAACTTTTTACTTAAATACTTGTATTACTTGTTATCACCACTGTTTCCTAAAAGGGCATTTTTAAAATCAAAAAAGAGAGGGAGGGGTGTGACCTTATGACAAAGAGTAGTCACTTAAACTGGGTAAGTTTTACTTTATGAAAAGCTCACACGTCCTCATTTTTCCCAGTGCATTGTAGGATGGTGAACACTTTGTGTGGAGCAGTATTTGGGAACCATCAATGTTAGACAACCACTGTCAGGTGGTCTCTTCAAACCCTGAGATTTCAGGAGAGTGAAATAGGTTGTCTAGGAAACAAAACAAGCTAGAGGGTTAGGGGCCTTCTTCAAGTTTTCTAGGGTTGGAATAGAAAAGGCTAACTGACACCCTCTCGTGTCTTACCTCTTGTCTCCTCTGTTTCTTGTGAACCACAGAAGAAGCGGGTGGAAGGCCCTGGCTCCCTGGGCCTGGAGGAATCAGGGAGCAGGCGCATGCAGAACTTTGCATTCAGTGGAGGACTCTACGGGGGCCTGCCCCCCACGCACAGTGAAGCCGGCTCTCAGCCACACGGCATCCATGGGACAGCACTCATCGGTGGCTTGCCCATGCCATACCCGAACCTCGCCCCTGACGTGGACTTGACTCCCGTCGTGCCGTCAGCAGTGAACATGAACCCTGCACCAAATCCTGCAGTCTATAACCCCGAAGCTGTCAATGAACCCAAGAAGAAGAAATATGCAAAAGAGGCTTGGCCGGGCAAGAAGCCTACACCTTCCTTACTGATTTGATATTTTTGGTCATGGAGAAGGGTGGGATTGGGTGGGAATTGGGTGGAAGGGTGACGGGGGAGCTAATGAACTAGGGAGAAAAACTTTCCATGTGTGCGGTCTCGTCTTTCAGAATGTCTCCTGGGGCCCTAACCATGTAATGTTAAAGCTGGGGTGGGGTTGGACTATCCCATAAAGACCTGTCTTCAGAACACTATGAGTGTAGAACAGTGTTTCATATTTCCCACTAGGTAGGCTGCCCTGGCCCTTTCCCAGGCCTCTTCCATCACCACCTTTTTCTTTTCTTCCTCGTTCTGGGGTCAGTTTGATTTAAAGTCATGTGTACCCTGGGGAGAGACTCCAGGCCCTCCGGTGGCATCTAGAGCTGTGCTGATGGCAGCAGCATCACCAGCCTGTGGGTCCAGCAGCCTGGTTTCTGTTTACTGTCCCTGCAAGTCCCAGGTAGCAAAGGGTTCGCCACGGATCCCAGGTCTATCAAAAAAGGGTTTAGAATTCTTCAGTTAAGGTTTCAACTCAGAAATGTTTGCCTGGGTCACTGGTTTTGAGGTCCAATAGTTAGGCTTTTTTCTCTTTTGTCCTTTCTGTTGGAATGAGAACATTTTGATTTTCTTCATCTGTGACCAGTGCTGTAGATACAGGTGGGTAGTTTGAAACTTACGGTATTGTTTGAACTTCACTTGTTTCTCTTGTCACACCTGAGTACTCTACTTGCTGAAGTTTTTCGTTTGATTCCAGAGTACTGTCCTCTACTCTTTAAGGCATTGCTTTCCTATTCAAGTGTGTTATGAAGGCAATTTTTAAAGGATATGACCAGTTAGAGCAGCAATTCCAATTGAAAAAATTTTACTTTGCAAGTAACTGATGTCTCTAAGAGGACATTTTTAGGTGTTGGTTCAGAGGCTCTTCCCCCCCCCCCCCCACCCCCTTTACTGAGAGCTCTCATAACCCAGAGCTCCAGGACTCGGCCCAGTAACAAACACAGGAGACGAAGGTAGCAAACAGTGATATGAGCTTTGTACAGAGATTTGTACATTTGTGTAATAGGCCTTTTCACGCTTTATGTGTAGCTTTTTACCTGTAACCTTTATTACATTGTAAATTAAACGTAACTTTTGTCATTCGTGCAGTCTGTGATTCGGTCGCCATCACGGATTCCCGCTGCCATCAGGGAATGTTTTGTCGGAGGTGCAGGTAGGCTTGGGAGGCGATGCTCTGGCCCTGTTTTATTACCATAAATAAAGATGCCCCCTGCCGAATGTGGAAATTCTAATTAGAGATTCCAGTCCCCAGACTGACGCCTCACTGAGCAAAGTGGGTTAAGAGGTGCCTGCTGCCCTTCATCGGGAGGCAGAACCACAGAACTGACACCGGGAGGCTGGGCTTCGGGACACTGGTCCCCGGCGGGTGTTGCCAAAGCCTGGCCGTCCTCCGGCTCTCTGGTTATAGCTGCTCACGTCGGTGCCACAGCTCAGGAAGCTAAAGTTGCATAGTTTTATAGGGGATTTCAGCCAGAGTTAGGATTGAACATACGTGTCTCGCATGCCAGGACCTCATACGCGGGGAGTGGCTTTGTGATGGAGATGCCAGCTAGCTTCCAAATCCCTTGGGTTGAGAGGCTGGCCTTGGAGCAGGAGCAGCTTGCTGAAGAACAGGGATCCATAAAGTCACAGCTGGACAAAAAGTTGACCTCTTAGCTTCTTGTAAAAATGAGGGTCCTGGGGCGCCTGGGTGGCGCAGTCGGTTAAGCGTCCGACTTCAGCCAGGTCACGATCTCGCGGTCCGTGAGTTCGAGCCCCGCGTCGGGCTCTGGGCTGATGGCTCGGAGCCTGGAGCCTGTTTCCGATTCTGTGTCTCCCTCTCTCTCTGCCCCTCCCCCGTTCATGCTCTGTCTCTCTCTGTCCCAAAAATAAAAAAAACGTTGAAAAAAGAAAAAAAAAAAAAAAAAAAAAAAATGAGGGTCCTTATTTTAAAAGGACACCTTCCTCTTACTGTAGTGAAGGTGACTGTTAGTGCTGGTTAATAGTCCCTCACTGAACACCTGTCTACCCTGCCCACCATTACAGCAAGTTTTATTTACATAGCCCTAAGGAGAGGCCTGTTTTTATTCCCCATTTTACAGATGAGAAAACAGACAAAATCAGCTTCCCTGTGATCCCATTGCAGTGAAATCAGGATTGAAACTCTAGTCTGAATCCAGAGCCTGAGCCTTATACAGCCTCCAGGATGAGCTAAGCTGAAGCAGGTGCTTGGCCTGTGGGGGGCACACCATTGTGCTCAGTGGGCTGTAGCTCTGTGACTAGGTTTTGTTGAAGTTTAAGGTTTATTTTTTTACTTATTTTTGAGAGCGAGAGAGCAAGCAGGGGAGGGACAGAGAGAGGGAGACAGAATCTCAAGCAGGCTCTGAGCTACCGGCACAGAGCCTGATGCGGGACTTGAACCCACAAACCATGAGATCATGACCTGAGCTGAAATCAAGAGACAGAGTCTGCTCAACTGACTGAGCCACCCAGTCACTCCATGTTTAGACATTTAAAGAAGAAAAGTGTTCCAAACTGAACAACTTAGTGGAAGGTGTGTTAAAGGGCTTCGATCTAGTTTAGATGATAAAGTAAATCCTTCCTGATGAGAGGTTATACTATGTATTATTTGGTTTCAGAATTTGAGTTACAGAGTGAAACTTGCAGTGGGTCTCAAAGAAGGCCCGCAGAGAACATCCAAGCCTGCCAAGTAACATCTTTCCCTTCAAGGGCCCATTTGACTTCAGTGGAAGCAGGACTGGCTTCGTTTGGTGGTTCCAGGACACAAGGAGGCTTTGTGTGGACACCTGGCTCACTTGGCACCATATTTCTGGTTTATTTCTGTCACGCTGTAGTGCCTCTCAGAGGTGAGCTCCACAGGGAGCGGCCTCGCTGCTCACCCTTAACTTGGCTCGAGACACGACCCCAGATGGATAAGCCCTTCCTGCTTACCACAAGGACCGGCAGATGGCTATTGCTCGAGTAAGTGTGACGCTGCTGTGGGACACAGCCTCTCCCCAGCCTGGGACACGGACCCACTCTGGAGGGGAAGCGACCACAGGTTTCCCCAGAGTCCTGTGCCCACTGATGGGCCATCTGCTTCAGAGGGAGGAGAAGACCTTTGTTCCCTCCCCAGGGGGGAGAGGCGGCAAATCCCATGGAGGACACCTGTTGACAGGAACCAGCCCATTCTCCGGGTGTTCCCGGCTCAAGATCGGCTGCTTGGAGATAGCCTGCCTAAAATATGCCCATTATCTGCAAATCATAGAATTCTAGAGTCTGAAGCATTTATGAGATCCTGTCTGGATCCTTCATTTTGCTTGTGAGCAAACCATGGCTGTGGGGGACTCACTTCTTTCAACAGGGATGGAAATGTGTGACCTGGGCACGCCAAAATGTGCCACCTTGCCCGCAAGACGCCTGCCTGCTTTAGTGGAAGGATGGACAGGGTGAAGACAGCAGAGACAGGTGGGGTCAGGGAGCCCTCTAGGGAGATGACATTTGGGCAGAGCACTGAACAACAAGTGGGGAATTGCCACACGGAGGGGTGTAGATCAAGCCTCTCCAGGCAGAGGAAACCAGCAGGAGAGGCACGGAAAGACTGGAAGGATGGAAGGATGGAAGAACGTGGGGATGGTCGGTAGGGAGAGGAGGGAATCAGAAAGGCAGAGGCCAGATCCCACCCCGTAAGCTTTGCTGGGGAATTTGAAAGTTTCAAATTACTGGGGTCCACTGAAATTGTTTTTTTCTCTTTAAAAAAGAAGGAAAAGAGGGAAAGAAGGAAAGGCAGGCAAGTCAAGGCAAGAGAAGGAAGGGAGGGAAAGAAAGGAAGGAAGGAAGAAAAGAAGGGAGGGAGAGAGAGGAAAAGGGAAGGGAAGGGAAACAGGGCTCAGGGAGAAGGTCATGAAAAACCAGAGGGTCGACCTTTTATGTTTCCAAGTGGCGGCGGGAAGGGCACGCCAAGCAGGGGCAGCTGCAGGAGCAAAGGGGGTGGGTGAATGAAAGTCCCCCAGCGTATGATAGAGGGCGGGGGTGGGAAGGCTCTGAGTTTGGACGACCTCTGTCTCCGTGGAATAAAATCATCGCCTGTTCCTCTGGGGAAATTGGATTGGGAGGCAACCACCCCTGAACGCGGGCCCAGGTGCAGCTCTGGAGTCGGCCGGCAGGCGGGGCCCTGCTCCCATTCTTGAGCCACTGTGGTTGTCCTGTGACCTCCCATCGCTGTGGGGCTGGGAGCTGAGGGGAAGAGGAAGGAAACCCATCTGGCTCATTGTCCTGCACCCTGCTGGCACTTTGTGCATGTTAGTCCCCTTAAATTTCCCAACATCCCTGAGAGGAGGTCGGTGGTGCCCCATTTCACAGCTGGGGGACCTCGAGGCTCAAGGAGAGTACACAGACCAAGGTCACATGGCTGGCAGGTGGTAGAGCAGGGATTCAAATCTGGGCCTGATGTTTTGGACTATGAACGGCAAAAGAGAGCCCCTGATTGCTGCCCTGCTTGTGCCTAGGGTCTGTGAGAGACTGGGGCTTGGTCCGTTTCTGATTTGTCTCCCTCTCGATTTCCTACCGTGGCTGGGGTGCAAGGGGGCAAGAGCACCTGGCCCCGGGGTCCCAAATAGACCAGGTTCGGCCATGCACGCTGACAAAATCCAAAGGCAGAGAGAAGAGAGTGGCGGTGACACGAGAAAGGAGAAAGGAATTTATTTCCGCGAGGCCAGCACTGGGAAGGCAGCGGACGAGTGTCCCAAGACTGTCTCCAAAGTGCTGAAGACACTTCCAGGTTCACATCAGGCAAATGAGGGGCAGAGATCTGGGGGGGGTGGGGGGGGGGGTGGGCAGGTGAGCAGTCAAGCTCTGGTTGCTTGAGGCGGTAGTTTCTGTTCCCATCAGGGGATGCTTTGCCTGCCGGGCCTTTTGCCAGAGCTAAGAGGTAAGCTGGAAAGAACTTAATCACTTAGAAAGTTTGAGGTCAAGACAGAGATAGCTGAAGAGGACTTTCACTCCCCTGTCTCCATCCCCGGCGCCCTTTGCGGCCTGTGGTGGGCTATCTCCACACATAGGCCAGGGTGACCAAAGCACAGACCCTACTGTACCATCACCTGGGGACAAAGTTACTAACAAGAAGTGCAAGGAGCTCTCTGGAGAGAGCTGATGACCAGGTCTCCCAGCCTGCCTGCCTCGGCCGCCGCCCGTCATCGCCACAGCCTTCCTGCCGCCACCCAGGCACTGGAGCCTGTGTCCCCTTCCCGCAGTTCTGCCCTCCTACTGATGGCCAAGCCCACCCTCTCCCGGGACCATTCCCAGCAGCGTGAAAGGTCAGACCGCTCCAAACCCCACCTTGATTCCACTTCCCCACCAGCCACCTCAGCTTCCTCCTATTTCTCTGCCTCACTTTGCACCCCAGCCCCCAGAAAGAATGGTCTCATCTTGCTGTCTCAGGTTCCTCTCCACTACATACTCTTGCATCCACTCCAGTCAGGCTTTTGCCCCAATGCTCCATTAGAACCTCACCTGCTGGTACCCTGGTTAGCCACGTTCCCTGCTCTGCTCAGAATGCTCCAGAGGCCCCTCATTTCCTCCAGAGTAAAGAGCCAGTCTTTAAAAAAATTTTTTGACACTTACTCATTTTTGAGAGACAGAGCACAAGTGGGAGAGGTGCAGAGAGAGAGGGAGACACAGAATCGGAAGCAGGCTCCAGGCCCCGAGCTGTCAGCACAGAGCCCGACGTGGGGCTCGAACTCACAAACCGCGAGATCATGACCTGAACTGAAGTTGGACGCTTAACCGACTGAGCCACCCAGGCGCCCCAAGAGCCAGTCTTTGCCAGTCTCGCCCTGCTCTGCACCCCCTCCTATTACTTCTCTTCTTCCCACCTCTCTCCCCCTTGCTCACTCAGCTGGTCCCCCAACCCTGCCTGCGTGGCTAGGACTCTGCCCCAGATGTCGGCATGGCCCCCTCCCTCACTGCCTTCAAGTTGAGAAAGAGGAAAGCAGCCCCGGCCTCCAGCAGCCAGTCTAACACTCACAGCCGGGCCTTGGTGTTCTCCTGTCGAACAGAAACCATTTCACAGGACGTCAACATGAGACAAGGCCACTCTGTGTCGGTGATGAACACAACAGGACCACTCTGTAATCGTGTCTGAACGCAGAACATGAACATTGTCCAAACCACAAATGGGACCAACCATCGCTGTTATGACTTGTGGCCCCGAAACGTACGTCCACCAGAAACCTCAGAATGTGACCTTATTTGGGAAAAGAGTCTTTGCAGATGATATAAAGGAGAAGGTAAGGATCTTGAGATGAGTTCATCCTGGATTAGAATGGGCCCTACATCTAATGATGAATGTCCTTAGACAGTAAGGAGACAGAGACAGGGGGAGGCATGTGAATGGAGGGAGAAATTGAAACGATGGGTCTACAAGCCAAGGACAGCCAGCAGCCCCCAGCAGCCAGGAGAGAGGCATGGAGCAGGTTCTCCCACAGACCCTCCAGAAGGAATCGATCCTGCGGACATCTTGATATCAACCTTCCTGCCTCCAGCCTACAGAGCCGTGAAAGAATACATCTGTGCCGCTATAAGCCACTAAGTCTGGTGATTTGTTGTGGCAAACCTAGGGAACAGACGCAATCCCGCACGCTGGCTAATATGAGAGACTGTTGCTTCTTACTAAAGACAGCCGTAGCCTTGGTCTGGTCTTCCCTCCTTGTAGATACAATTTATTAAGATCCCTAGTCATGGAACTGGCCTGGCTTCTGGAAAGCATCCAATCTAGGGTCAAGCCCTGCTTCCATCAGCGCTCCCAAACTCCCTAACCCGAACTTGAATCCTGCAAGTCCTTCCTAATACCCCCTCACTGAGTCACCCACAGTCCCTGTGGAGCGTGCCGTCCGTCACTACTGAGTCGTAAACCCAACTTGCTAACCGCCCTGTGTTCCTGGCCGTCTTTGGCTGGAAGACAAAGTCTTCACCCAAAGGCCACCATCTCCAGTGACAATTGCAGCCTGGCCACCTCTCTTTCTCCTGCCTTCTCCCCTCCCTCCATTTCCCTATGGCCTTCTCCACCTTCTCCCACACTAGGTCATTTACGTATTTTTCTCTGTACTGTTTGTGGTCTGTCTTCCCCACCCCCATCTGAACGTGAGCTCCACAAGGAGCAGGGAGTGTTGTCTGTTTTGTTTCCGGATGTGTCCCAAATGGCGAGAACCTAGCCCATTGTAGGCACTCAGTAAATATTTGTTGATTGAGCGCATCAGTGCTGGGACAGGAGCAAGCCCAGGTAACTCCTAACCAGTTTGGCATCAGGAAGTCTTCCCTGGAAGGGAAAGGATCAGGGCTGGGATCAGATGGGTATACAGAGTTGATCCAGGCATGAGACTGGGGAAAGTCTTTGGGGCATGTACAAAAAGGCTGGGGAAGCGAAGGGGTTAAGACTGGGGGAGAGGGGCGCCTGGGTGGCTCAGTCGGTTAAGCATCTGACTCTCGGTTTCAGGTCACGGTCTTGCCATTTTGTGGGTTCGAGCCCTGTGTCAGGGCTGTCTCTGTCTCTCTCAAAATAAATAAACAAACAAATAGGGGCGCCTGGGTGGCTCAGTCGGTTAAGCGTCCGACTTCGGCTCAGGTCACGATCTCACGGTCCGTGAGTTCGAGCCCCGCGTCGGGCTCTGGGCTGATGGCTCAGAGCCTGGAGCCTGCTTCTGATTCTGTGTCTCCCTCACTCTCTGCCCCTCCCCTGTTCATGCTCTCTCTCTGTCTCAAAAATAAATAAACATTAAAAAAAAATTAAAAAAAAATAAATAAAATTAAAAATTTTAAAAAAGACTGGGAGAGAGTAAGTGCTTCAAGGTAGCTGAAGAGGATGTTCTGGAAGAATAAATTAAGAAACGAGGCTGGACAGTTGTCAGGGGCCAGGACCTGAGGAGCCAGGACGTCAGGTGGTGGGTGGACAGTGCTGTGGAACAGGTGATGCTGGAGGTGGGAAGGCCAAGGGCAAGGCTGTGGGGGTGAGTGGCCTGGGTCAGTGGCTGCTGGAGAGAAGGGGCAGAGTCCAGAGACAAGGAAGAAAGCCCAAGGTGAATCCTGGGTCTCTGGTCTGGGCATTTGGGGGCATCAGAGGTGCCGTTCACTGCAGAGGGGAACACAGGAGGAGTGGTTTACAGGGAAAGTGCTGAGTTCAAGGCACTGCATGCCATAGAACCTCAAGGGACGTGTCAAGGGCGCAGTTGTATGCACACCTGGAGACACAGGCTTCGAAGATGGACGCCGAAGCCTTGCGGAGAGGGGGATCCTGGAGACTTCTACCTGAGAAGCCATAATGGGAAGGGCTTCAGGGAAGAGGTGGGGGAGGCCCACTTCTCTCCACCCCCCTCCTCTATCTCTGGGGCCTCTAGGGCTTGCCTTGGCCCCAGAGTCCCAGTGGCTGGAATCACTTACTGGGACAGAGGTCTCCTGTCTCTGCTAACAAATAATTCACTGCTCCAAGCTTCTTTTGAAAGCAGAAGGGGAGCCCCTACACTGCCCCAGCACAGACAGAAGCCATAAGACCCACTGCGGAACCAACGCCCCACCTGGAGGTGGAGAGGGTAGTCTGGCCCTGGGACTCAGGCCCCGTTATTCTGGAAAGCTCATTACTGGGGCTGAAGTGGGTGGTCACCAGACAAAGTCCAGGCACGATGCCACCATCAACTGTTCACAGGCAGCGGGGTTGGGGGTGAGCCTGGCACAGGCTGGCACACTCAGCCCCCGTCCCAATGGCCCCAGCCACCTGCCTCACAGACTTTGACCACAATCGAAGCGGCCCTGCCCAGATGGGAGGGGTGGGGTCCTAACCCGGAGCCCACGGGCTCCATCCCTCACTCTCCATTCTGCCTCCTAACTGCCCCTCTGCCCTGCCCGCCAGCCCAGGTGGGGTTTCCCTCTCCTGAGCACACAGCAGCCTCCTAAGTGCCCCTCCCCACCCTCCACGCCATCTTGGACACCTCCACCGGAACCTTGCTGTAGTGCAATTCAGTCCATCAGGGACTCATCTGCAAAACCTTTGGGTTAAAGGACAAACTCCTCCCTGGGGCCTCTCAGGGCCTGTTCCTACCAGAAACTTCTTCCAGTTCCTCAGAATGCATCCTCCCTGCCACCCTCCCCCCTCTGTCTCCCACTCTCCCTCAGCT